>NC_084745.1:36306348-36351348 GCF_033978785.1 Entelurus aequoreus | reverse complement strand
TTTTGATACATGGGTTACGATGTGATTCAGAAACAATTTACTTTTAAAACAGAACAATTTGATGTGATTCGATTTAGTGTATGAATGATTCGATACGATTCAATTTTGTGTATGAACGATACGATTCGATTTAGTGTATGAACGATTCATTAAGATTCGATACGGTGTATGAATTCTATGGTTAACATTTGTTGGACACGTTCTTTTTTACACCACAAAAGCCCTCCTTCCTGTGCATACGCTCCTCCTCATGTTTGAAGAGAAATAGTTAGGACCATGGCACCAAGTGCTCAGACTAGATAAGTTAAGCTAAGTCTATGAGCATGAACTGATGAAAACTACTAGATGAGAGGCCAAACGTCTTCTAAGACAACTGATCAGTTGAATGTCATGAGAATAGCAATACCCTGACGAATGAGAACAGCCGTGGGCACATTCATATTCAAATATTAAAAAAGCACATTCTATAAATATGACATGATTTCAGTATTTTAAATTTTTTCAAAGTAAAAAGGCAAACACATGTCACATGTCAAATATATTTTTTTTTACAAGAGTTAGTGTCGTCACTGACCCCTAAGGGTTCTAGCCAATGTCTTCACTGGGGGCGGGACTTCCGGGACAAGGATGGGAAGTGACGTGTGCTGTGGAGTTGAAAAGGTAAAGGAAAGTTGCCGGAAAGGACAGCGAGACACGAAGATTCTCCCCCCTAAAGGTCTTAAGACATACTGTACATATATATATATATATATATATATATATATATATATATATATATATATATATATATATATATACAGTGGGGCAAAAAGTATTTAGTCAGCCACTCATTGATTGTCAATGGGTGGCTGACTAAATACTTTTTTGCCCCACTGAGACAGGAACAGACCCAATAAAGCCACCAAGAGAGCCGACTCTGTCTTAGGCTGCCCACTAGCTCTCGGCCAATGTCCAGTTGGCGTGGATGAGTGAGAATCCATCCAAGGAGACCGAAACGTCCATACATGCTCATTCTACCAGGGTGAAGATCGTCCATTCTGACGCTCAGTGGTAGATCCGCAGCTCCTTCTCTTCCTCACCTATCTATCTATCTTCTCCAGTCTCTTTACACGGACTCGGGTGTGGCTGGGAGACAGCAGCTGGTCTCCGGTGCAAATATGGCCATGGCCAAAACTCTCCCGAAGTAGAGCCAAGAGTTTACAAAAAAAACACCAAAAAGCACCGCAGATGTCACAAAAGTGCCACCCCTTGAAGTGGGGCCCGAACCAAATGGCAAAAAACACATGAAAACAAGAGGGAAGTGCCAAGAACACAGAGGAAAATACAGAAGGTCACACAGCTCCTACAACCAGCAGCCACTACAGCGGCCATCTTGGAAAAAACAAGACTTTGGTTCATTTGTGAAGGACTGAAGGGCTTCTTCCACACCAAACTCATCCAAACATGCCGTTATAAACCTTGATTTGTACATGGACAACCTAAACTGTTACCACAAGCATCCAATTGTCCAACATCTCTTGCAAATATTCAACCCGACTGCCTGATGAAGCGTCCCATTACTTTTGCCCACAATGGTGAAGACTCAGCTTTCATGTCAGGGGGTGTCGCTGCAGGCAAACATCCCACTTTCACAACATACCATGCAAACAATGTAACCACACCATACATTTCCTCTTCCGATTGATTTTTGTGTGCCTGATAGGCTCTAAATGTCGAGAAGTTTGAAATTGAACACTTGGAACTCTCCCTTCGACTTGTGAGGACGCGTAGCCAGTAAACCATCATTCAAAACAAAGGTTAAAAATGCTTAGGGAAATAAAAAATAAAATAAAAACACAAACATACCAAGTGATACAGTTCCACTCCAGTCCTGTAGAGGGTGATAGGTGGGTGTCATCTGCCACAAACAGCCTTTTTCTACCGCTGCTCCATCTGCTGAATCTGGTTGGTCACTTCCCTCTTGTGGCCCCTGAAGCCAGTAAACTGCAACAACAACAAAAAAGATAATAAATTCCCAGATCTGCACTAAAATTTTAATCTTCCTCGACAAAATTGCGTTGTAACCCATGATGTTGGGTTTTTTTTTTAGTATTTATTGGTTTAAATAAACATTAAGGCCCTTTAGCTAAAAAAAAAAAAAGAATAATGTAAAACAAAATCATCAGCAAAAGCGATATTGTGGCATCGTAAAAATGAGACAATCCAAAAACAAACGTGAGTAAAAACATACTTTGTTTATGGATATTACATCAAAATGTGTTTTACAAGAATTGTTTTTGTATTGTATTTGTATTTGTGTGTGCCTGGCCACAGGTTTTATGACAAATAGTGGAAAACAAAAAAAAAACAGAATACAATAAATTTGATCCAAGAACAAACTGAAGGCAGCGAGCGAAGGGCAGCAAAGTGGAGACTGCGGCACACCTGGGAAAGCTAACATTGGCAAGTGTGTGCTCAAAAGTAACTATGGTGATTACAAACATTTGCATTTGGTACTAGAGGTCCTAACAAACCACAACTCCGAAGGACAGCGAGTGCCGCCTGCATTTACAGGAAACGGAGCATTGCAGCAACAAGGAGACTGTGGAGTATAATAACATTTTTGTCCTTTGTAAGTGGGCATACATTTTGTTTCAGACATGTTCAGGACCATCACATCTTTACATTTGCACAACTCTAATGACAAAATAATTAAAAATGTAAAAAATAAGGATTCAAATAAAAATGAGAGATTAATAAACATTTATGAATTGTTAATATAAAAAACAAATTAGATTAAGTTGAGTCATAAATTAATTAAATCAAAAACATTTAGAGGATAAATAAATAAATACTGGATTAAAAATATAACTAGTGATAGGTAAATGATGATAGTGAGTGTATGACACACTCACTACCTGTATTGACACCACACTGATATTGAGTTGGTGTTCCATGATGTTCAACAGTTATCTAATAGATATAAAAATAAATAAATTAATAGTAAGGAAAATGTATCTTTTTTTTTTTTTTTTACAAAAAGCTGCGCGGAAAGGAATATGAAATGCGCTCAATAAGCCAAATAGTACACAGAAAAAAAAGATTTACCCTATTTGGAGCTACAAAATCGTAATGATCCTACACTTTGGAAATTTGTATTTTTCCTAGGACAAAAACTGAACACAACCCTTACTCGTGGGCCGGAAAAATACACAAAAATAGTTTTTATATATATATATATATATATATATAAAATACAATAAAATTTTTTTATTTTTTTTCATTATTTTAATACATTAAAATAACATCAGGGTTTCCCCTACATGTAAACGATTGTGGCGCCGCGGCAAGATTACTGCAGCCACACCTTCAAAATAAGTTTTTTCTTTCTTTTTTTCCCATCACAACATTTTTTTTAACATGAAAACAAAAAGAAGGCTCTGGGTTCGATCCCCGGGCTTCGGGTCTTTCTGTGTGGAGTTTCCAAATACATGCACCTGGGGATAGGTTGATTGGCAACACTAAATTGGCCCTAGCGTGTGAATGTCAATGTGAATTTTGTCTATCTGTGTTGGCCCTGCGAGGAGGTGGCGACTTGTCCAGGGTGTACCCCGCCTTCCGCCCGAATGCAGCTGGGATAGGCTCCAGCCACCCCCGCAACCCAGAGAGTGGCTAGCGGTAGAAAAATGATGGATGTATATTGTATGTCTGGATATATACTGTTGGCTATAATAGGTTTGAAAAACAGCTTAAATACTGTATCATAAAAACGTTCCTCATTGCTTTATTTTGAAAAAAGAAAAATGCATCTAAATCGCCTGTCAGAAGCGCGTCAGCTGGTCGCGCACCTAAACGAGTGAGGAGAGAAAGTTAAAGAGAAAGGTATTTGAAGCTAATTAAAGCATTTCTTGTTCAAACCACTGTGAACTACCCTAAGTCTTTTGACATTACTACCAACAATAACGTCTAACTTTACACCGTGTGTGTCTTCGAACCTCCGTTTGGACATCACCGGGTAGAGTGTGCATTTGTCCCTGTGCGCGTGCAGGCTTTTCCTGACACTTTAGTTTCTTCCCACAGTCCAAAATATGCATGTTAGCTTCATTGGAGACTGTAAATTGTCCACAGATATGAATGTTAGTGTGAAGAATTGTCTATCTGTGCCCTGCGATTGGCCATGCCAATTTGAGTTAGCTTGTCTATGAGCTAATCCCTTAATACATTAAAACTGCATTGAACAAAGAGAGCACAGTCTAACAAGTCAATTTTTTGGTGTAAAAAGCTGATTGTTATTCTTATTATTTAAGAAACATGTTATTAATGTTATTAATTGTATTCCTAACTAATAACAATAACATTTGTTTTTAAATATAAATAAAACATTTGCCTTTTTAAAGAAAATATATGCATCATTGCAAATCAAAAATGTCTCTGTCTAATCCCCCTCTTGTCCCCACAATTTCCCCCTCTGTCTTCTTTTTTTTCTCTTTCTATCCCCTCCTGCTTCGGCCCGGTTGCACCAAATGATAATATAAATACATTTAATAAAGTCAAATGCAAATAAGGCAACAAGAGAAGTATCCTACAATTCTCTTTTGTAAAGTAAATCTGAACAGCCGATATGGGCATCTACATCAATTATATGATTTGCCTGAGAAGCTGGACAGGACAAAAAAAATAAAAAAATAAAAATAAAATAAATGGACTTCCGGTCTGGGCAAGATGGAGTAGACACGTGTTGAGTCTCCCTCCCACAACTTTTTACATTGCCACTCTTTTAAAACTCCATAAACAAAGCCAGCGAGCTGGTGAATATATTACTCCGGAGTTGCAACCGGCAAGAAATGCCAACTCACTCGACGAAGCGGAACGCCAGAGATACCGGGGCCGGACCTAGCTCTTCCGACGGAGGTGCCGGTGAAGTCAGTATGTCGGCTATAGCTAAGCTTCTGGAAGAACACCGCCAGGCCCTCTCCACGGACTTCAGGACAGCAATTTCTACACTCGAGACAAAGATTGATAAGGTACACACCAAGGTCTCTGAACACTCTCAGAAAATTACCTCACTCGAAGAAAATGCTACTTTGCAAGACGAACGCCTGCTAGCACTGGAAGCAACATGTGCTAAGCTAACGGACATCGAGGCTAAGCTACGTGCTAAAGTTAGCGACCTCGAATCCCGGAGTCGGCGAAACAACATCCGAGTGGTCGGCATACCAGAGTCCGTGGAGGGGCCACGTCCAACTACCTTTTTTGCGGAACTACTGAAGGAGATTTTTGACGAGGATTTCTTTGAATCACCGCCGGAGTGCGACTGGGCTCATCGAACACTCGCTAGCAAGCCGAAGCCAGACCAGAGACCGAGGCCCGTTCTGATACGGCTACACAAGTACCAGGTGAAGGAGAGAATTATCCGCGAGGCCAGGGCCAGGAGAGGCAAGCTACAATACCGAGGGTACCCCGTCGCCATCTTCGAGGACTACACACCTGAAGTGGTGGAACAACGCCAAAAATACCGCGATGTGATGCCGAAGCTCTACCAAATGGGCCTACGACCAGCATTACTGTTCCCGGCCAGGCTTGTCATAGTAACGAAGGATGGTGGTAAGAAGAGACTCGGATCGGTTACAGAGGCTGAGGACTTCTTGACATCAATCCGCACGCAAGACACCTGATGGGCTTGGATGGCTATTTACCACTAAAATACGTCTGGACATGACAACAATTTGCACCAGGACTGTGCAGCTCCTGGAATAAAGACTGTAAGTTCCAACTTTTTCAGAGGCCTGACTTATGATAACTTTACATTCACTGTGGACATTGTGGGCCTTTGTTTGTTTTGCTGTTCTAAACCTTGACCACCATTTTAGACGTGTGTTCATAATAGGAAGCAATGTTTGAGTGTTGCAATTTACACACTGGCTAACGGTGGTCACATAATTTCCAACATAGATGGTCGTAACTATTTTTGGTCTGTTTGTTTGTTCCGCTCCGTACCGGGCGTTCTTTCTTCTTTTTCCTGAGGGGCCAAGCTATTTGTAACACATTTTGATTATGCATCCTAATTTGTTTTAATCCGAACTAGTTATTCGTATGCACATTATGAGGCACTCCTTGGTCCAAAAAACATCACTACAGCTACTGGTGCAGTGCACTGTACATTTCGGTATGTGCCTTGTTTGTTTATTTCGGTTTAATATTTCCTATATTACTATACACTCAGGTTGGGATGCGTCTCATGATAGTAGGCTCACTTTAAATTCTTATTTCGCTTTATGGAGTTCATTACTGCTACTGTAAGGGAGGAGACTCCGGAAGTTAACATTAGTCAAGTTAGGCTAAGTAAGAGCGAGAGAGCTCAGATAAGGTTCTTATTTAGGGTGGGTAGTAAGGGTAATTGCATTCTAATCTATTGGGGTTTGTTGAAATGTGTCTTTCTGTCATTACTAGTTTGGTGTTTTGTACTATTTTGTTATTTATTTATTTATTTTTTTTGCTGCTATGTCTTCCCTCTCTCCCTCCCGTCCCTCCCCGTGGGGTCTAAGGCGTGTCACACAGATTTACTGTTGGGGTCTAATAGATGGCGGATGCTGGTAGGATGACGAGTGGCGGAGTGCGTATCATCTCTTGGAACACCAAGGGCATGAACAACGCTGTCAAAATTGGTAAAGTCTTAACTCGGCTGCAGCATCTTAAAGGGGACATTATGTTTCTGCAAGAAACACACCTGAAGACATCAGAAATTCTCCGTATTAAGAGGTCTTGGATGAGCCACTTATTCCATTCCAAATTTTCTGCTAGGGCTAGAGGTTCAGCCATAATTATCCATAAGCGTGTTATGTTTGAGCCAGCAGACGTTATAGAAGATAATGAAGGTCGCTATGTTGTGGTTTCGGGCACGTTACAGAACACACCAGTAATTTTAGTCTCTGTGTATGCACCTAACTGGGATGATGACACTTTTTTCACAAGACTTTTTGCTAGGATCCCCAACGTCGATAGCCACCGCATAATCGTAGGCGGGGATTTTAACTTAGTCCAGGATGCGATTCTTGATCGATCCTCCCATACTCGAAATACACTATCCAAAGCAGCAGAGGCTGTGTCATCTTATGCAAACCAAGTAGGACTTTCAGATCCCTGGAGATTCAGGAACCCGCATGGGAAGGCATTTTCATTCTTCTCACACGTTCACCATTCGTTTTCCCGTATTGATTTCTTTTTAATAGATAACAATCTCTTGCATTGTATTAGCGCATGTGACTACCACCCGATAGCCGTCTCTGACCATGCGCCAATTTCAGTCGACATTAAATTTCCGCAAGGTGTGACCGGCCGCACAATGTGGAGGTTCAGCTCTCACTTGCTCTCGGACATTAAGTTCAAAGATTTTGTTGAAACAGAAATTCGTACCTATATTGAGTTTAATGACACCCCTGACATTGAAAATAGCATCTTGTGGGAAGCACTTAAGGCTACTGTCCGGGGACAGGTGATCGCTTATATTTCCAGGATGAGGAGGACTGAGAGGGCTAGGCTGACGGAAATTGCTAAAGAACTCCTCGACCTCGACAATGTATACGCTGTTTGTCCATCTCCATCCCTGTATAAAAAACGTATTCTGCTACATTCGGAACATGACCTGCTTATGACGCACATAGTAGAAAGACAACTGCGACAATCCAAACAATGCTTCTATGAACATGGAGACAAGGCCGGCCGACTTTTAGCTCAACGGGCCAGGGCTGCTTGCGCATCGCGGTCGATTCCCAAAATTAAACTACCCGATGGTAGTTATACTTCTGATCCAGTTGATATTAATAAGTGTTTTTCTGAATTTTACACTAAATTATACACTTCTGAATGTTCTCCTATCTCCGCGATTTGCCCCAACCCCCTCGATTCATTAACATATCCTTGCATTGATGTAAACATTGCCAGGGAGCTGGGTAGACCCATTTCCTCGTCAGAGATACAGGAGGCAATTCGATCTATGCAAAATGGAAAGTCGCCCGGTCCTGATGGCTTCACAGTTGAATTTTACAAGGCTTACTCATTACTGTTATCCCCCATTTTAGCAAGAATGTTCAATGATTCCTTCAACGCCGGCCGCTTACCAGGGACTCTGTCAGAGGCTTCCATTTCATTACTTCTTAAGAAAGACAGGGATGCTACCTCTTGTGGTAACTACAGACCGATCTCGCTCTTGAATGTGGACTGTAAGATTCTGGCGAAAGTTCTCTCTACGCGTCTTCAAACCGTGATGCCCTCAATAATTTCGGCCGATCAGACAGGCTTCATGCTGGGGAGACATCCATTCTTCAATACCAGAAGATTGTTGAACATAGTTCTCACTCCGCCATCTGATACTCCGGAGGTTGTGGTGGCGCTGGATGCGGAGAAGGCGTTCGATAGGGTGGAGTGGGGCTATTTATTTTTTATTATGGAGAAATTTGGTTTTGATCCTAAATTTATTTCTTGGGTTAGAGTCCTGTACGAGACTCCGCTTGCCTCCGTACATACTAACGGCATCCGTTCAGCTTACTTCCCTCTCCAGCGTGGGACCCGGCAGGGATGTCCGCTTTCACCCTTGCTGTTTAATATAGCCATTGAACCGCTTGCTATTTGGCTTAAGAATTCGGAGGAATTTAAGGGTATCACTCGTTTTGGTCGGGTTCATAAGCTCTCCCTATATGCAGATGATCTTCTGTTGTTCGTTTCGGACCCATCGTCCTCGCTTCCCCATATACTATCGATTCTAGATCAGTTCGGTCGCTTGTCAGGGTACAAACTGAATATTCAGAAAAGCGAACTATTTTTTGTGAATAATTTGGCAAGGTCACTCCCGCGCTCACAATTCCCCTTTAGGATCTCGGAGGACGGTTTTAAATATCTGGGCGTGTTTGTCTCGAATTCTCCCACAGAGCTGTTTCGTAAAAACTTTCAAGCACTGTTAGACAAATGTAAATCGGACTTGTCCAGGTGGGCTGCCCTCCCCCTCTCCCTGGTTGGCCGCACTAACCTCATAAAAATGATTTTACTTCCGAAATTTTTATATCTCTTTCAACACATCCCTATATGTCTCAACAAATCATTTTTTGTTGGCCTTGATCAACAACTTCTTGCTTTCATTTGGCAAAACAGGCCAGCCCGCCTTAGGAAAGCCATTCTACAGCTCCCTAAGACGGAGGGTGGTCTAGCACTTCCAAACTTTAGAAATTATTTTTGGGCCTGCAATATCAATAAACTTCTGTACTGGGTCCGCTGCGACTCCCCAGCCGCCTGTCCACCTTGGGCTCACATAGAGGTAGCATCGTCTAATGCAGGGGTCGGCAACCCGCGGCTCCGGAGCCGCATGCGGCTCCTTGACCACTCTGATGCGGCTCAGCTACATACATGCCGACCCCCTCGATTTTCCCAGGAGACTTATGGATGTCAGTGTCTCTCATAGGCTACTCCCAGGGAAAAATAATCCTATTAACACTCTAATTACTATATAAAGGGCGTGCCCTAATTGCACTGCAGTAATTGTCCTCTATAGCATTTACTTACAGCGTGCCAGTCCAGCCACATGTTGTATGTTGTTATTACTTGCTCACACAGGAGACAGCAAAGCATACTTACTCATCAGCCACACAGCTTACACTGACGGTAGCCGTATCAAACAACTTCAACATTGTTACGTTACGAATATGCGCCACACTGTGAACCCACACCAAAAAAGAATGAAAAACACATTTCTAGAGAACATCCCACTGTAACACAACATAAACACAACACAACCATTACCCAGAATCCCATGCAGTCCTAACTCTTCCGGTCTACATTATACACCCCGCTACCACCAAATCCCCCCACACATCAACCCCCCCCCCCCCCCCTCTTCGTGGTTGGTTGAGCGGAAGAGTTAGGGCTGCATGGGATTCTGGGTATTGGTACCGTCAGTGTAAGATGTGTGGCTGCTGATTTAGTAGCCTTGCTGTCTCTTGCGTGAGCAAGCTAAAGCTGCATCCCACTTGTGGCCGAGCAGGTACACTGATTGGGCAGACTGTAGAGGGCGCCAAATGCAGTGTCATCACACTCTGATATTCGGGAGTCCCCCGGGAAAAATGAGAGGGTTGGCAAGTGTGACGCAAGCGACATTCATCCAAATCTCGCGGGCTGCCCTAACATCAAATTCCCACATTAAAGTGCGTGCCGGTGCGTGTGTCTGAGACCCCTGGTTAACATAGCACAAAGCATGTAAGCTTTGTATGCGGTGTTTTTCATTTTAAATTTTAAAAACATTTTTGTGGCTCCCATTACTTTCTTTAATGTGTGAAACTTGCCAAAATGGCTCTTTGAGTGGTAAAGGTTGCCGACCCCTGGTCTAATGGTTCCCTGCACGCGGTGATTTGCTCACAGCTACCCTTATGTTCATTGGGGACCTCCCTAAACCCAGTTGTTAAAAATACTATTAAAATTTGGACTCAATTTAGGAAACATCATGGCCTGCACAAAGCTTCCAGCGGTGCTCCGATTTTGAACAATCCCGCCTTTATCCCTGCCTGCTCTGATTCTGCGTTTCGCACCTGGTCAACTAACGGCCTTAAAATCCTCAACGACCTGTACCACGATGGAGTGTTCTCTTCGTTCGCTTCTCTGTCAACAAGATACAATATACCTAATACACATTTCTTCCGATACCTTCAAATAAGGCATTTTATTAAAAAACAATTTCCCCATTTTCCCAACCGCCCCCCAGAAGCAGAAATTGATCGGTTTCTCTCCTTTGACTCTGACAAACGACGTTTGATATCTGTAATATATAATGAAATCTGCTTTCTGAATCCACTCAACACTTCACCTGCCAGAGAATCCTGGGAGCATGACCTTGGGGCACCTATACCTGATGGGCGGTGGAGAGAAGCTTTGAGGCTGGTGCATTCATCATCTATATGCGCTAGGCATGGCCTAATACAATGTAAGATACTACATAAAGCACATTTTACTAATGCTAGACTGGCTAAAATATACCCCAACCATAGCGACGCTTGTAACCGCTGTAGACAATCCCCAGCTGACCATTTGCATATGTTCTGGACGTGCCCAAAACTCTCAAGTTTTTGGTCGGCTATTTTTGACACTGTCGGGCAGGCCCTTGATAGAACAATAACACCCAGCCCGCTGACTGCCCTTTTTGGCGTTCCGCAGGTGGACGGTTTACCTGCAACCGCTCGTCATGTCATTGCGTTAACGACTCTGCTGGCTAGGCGTACAATTCTTTTTAAATGGAAGCTTGCGTCTCCGCCGAGCCATAACAATTGGATACAAGATGTCTTGCGGTGTCTGCAATTAGAGAAGCTTCGGTTCTCGCAGAAAGGATCTGTGGCATCTTTCCATAAAACTTGGGGCCCCCTCCTGGACCTTATTAGGGACAAGCTTGACATCACCCCAAGCGATTCGGGTAACCCAACTTAGACAGAACTGACCGCTGAAGACCCCCCCCCTCATTCCTTGTGTTTATTTACTTTTACGTTATATTTTATTGTATATCTTAGGTATTATTTATTTATTTATTTCACCTTATTTACTCTTTATTTACTTCAATATAGTTTGTTAGATTGAAGCTAAGTTTGCATATATTCATGTGTGTCTATATTTGTTGTGGGCACTAGGCGACAATTACCTTGGGAATTAAGTGGGTGGGTATGGTAAGGGATGGGGTTTATTATGTTACTTATTGAAAAATGTGCAGATACTCCAACTTGCTGTTGCCATGATTCATCATGCTGTATTGTCTGCAAAATTCAATAAAAATATTTGGAAAAAAAAATAAATAAATAAAATAAATGATCATGTCATATATGATGATGTCACATTGACCACACCCCTAGCCACGCCCCCACCGCCACATATATAGTGGCAATCAAGGAGAAACCCTGAACATAATTGTTGACGACATGTACATGATAACAAATAAGCGTGAATGGCGAGTAGAGCCGCAGTGAGTTGAGTAGGTACTCACTTCTGTCTATTGTTCTTTAGCGGACCAGACGACCCGACCCCCCACTCCCCGAGTCTGGTCGGCTTCCACACTGATGGCCCTCAAGACTTGACGTGTGCCATCTGAAGAGAGCCTGCATGAAGGCTATCAAAGCATCTACAGGCCAAGCGATGGCTGTGTTATTGTGCCACGGGACTCTTACTTGGGATTATGACCATGCGCCTCCATTAGTTAATCACCCTTACATTAAAGCCCCCTAAAGCCAGCAGCGGGCCAACAATAGAAACAATCAATCAATCAGCATTTTACGGCTCGGCGTTATTCAACGCAGCCGATAAATTGGTGGTCTTGGTAGTGACATCTGCTGCGGGCGTCTGGCGAGCACATGGCGGACGTTTTCAAGCAAATTACAAAACATCACTTCAGCGCCATTGAAGGGTTTTGCGAGTCGGCGGCGGGGGTTACAAAGAGTTAGATAAGAAGAGCTGCGCTTGCTCAACCAGCCACGGTTCAATGCGGTGGGTCGCTGTGACACACAAGTGCAGCGGGAAGGATCCCAAAAGTGTGAGCTCATGGTGTAATGATTAATTGCATTGACAAAGTGGACACAGTCATCTGCCCGCCAAACTCTTACATATGAGCACAATAAAAGGAAGGGTCACAACGTGTGAGCCATCCTGACAGTAAGCTGTGTTTCATCCCTGCTGTGCGTTGCCAAAGTGTGAAAAAGGAAGAAGAAGGAGGCCGAGTGTGAAGCGTCTTCTGTGGAGACCTTCATCGTCTCTCGAGGCTGCTGAGGAATTCGCGGAATGCCACTTCTCGGCATGGATCAAACGGCTTGAACATTAACTGCGCTGAACTCTCCAACCTCGCCGCGCTCAAGTTCAAGAGTCCCAGCAGGAACAGCACCACCCACCTCCCTCCCCCTCCCACCGCATGTCAATAACAGGTGAGTCCCATGCGGGGCGCTTACATGTGAAGCCGCCGCTCGTCGGGACTCTCGCATACGTGGCCGGGACACGGATGATGAGTGCCCGCTGACACCACAGATCACTTAACACGTCACTATGGGGAAATTCCTTCTTAGGAAGACATTTTGTAGCACTTCATTAAATACAAACCCCGTTTCCATATGAGTTGGGAAATTGTGTTAGATGTAAATATAAACGGAATACAATGATTTGCAAATCCTTTTCAACCCATATTCAGTTGAATATGCTACAAAGACAAAAATTTGATGTTCAAACTGATAAACTTTTTTTTTTTGCAAATAATCATTAACTTTAGAATTTGATGCCAGCAAAACGTGACAAAGAAGTTGGGAAAGGTGGCAATAAATACTGATAAAGTTGAGGAATGCTCATCAAACACTTATTTGGAACATCCCACAGGTGAACAGGCAAATTGGGAACAGGTGGGTGCCATGATTGGGTATAAAAGTAGATCCCATGAAATGCTCAGTCATTCACAAACAAGGATGGGGCGAGGGTCACCACTTTGTCAACAAATGCGTGAGCAAATTGTTGAACAGTTTAAGAAAAACCTTTCTCAACCAGCTATTGCAAGGAATTTAGGGACTTCACCATCTACGGTCTGTAATATCATCAAAGGGTTCAGAAAATCTGGAGAAATCACTGCACGTAAGCAGCTAAGCCCGTGACCTTCGATCCCTCAGGCTGTACTACATCAACAAGCGACATCAGTGTGAAAAGGATATCACCACATGGGCTCAGGAACACTTCAGAAACCCACTGTCAGTAACTACAGTTGGTCGCTACATCTGTAAGTGCAAGTTAAAACTCTCCTATGCAAGGCGAAAACCGTTTATCAACAACACCCAGAAACGCCGTCGGCTTCGCTGGGCCTGAGCTCATCTAAGATGGACTGATACAAAGTGGAAAAGTGTTCTGTGGTCTGACGAGTCCACATTTCAAATTGTTTTTGGAAACTGTGGATGTCGTGTCCTCCGGACCAAGGAGGAAAAGAACCATCCGGATTGTTATAGGCGCAAAGTTGAAAAGCCAGCATCTGTGATGGTATGGGGGTGTATTAGTGCCCAAGACATGGGTAACTTACACATCTGTGAAGGCGCCATTAATGCTGAAAGGTACATACAGGTTTTGGAGCAACATATGTTGCCATCCAAGCAACGTTACCATGGACGCCCCTGCTTATTTCAGCAAGACAATGCCAAGCCACGTGTTACATCAACATGGCTTCATAGTAAAAGAGTGCAGGTACTAGACTGGCCTGCCTGTATTCCAGACCTGTCTCCATTGAAAATGTGTGGCGCATTATGAAGCCTAAAATACCACAACAGAGACCCCCGGACTGTTGAACAACTTAAGCTGTACATCAAGCAAGAATGGGAAAGAATTCCACCTGAGAAGCTTAAAAAATGTGTCTCCTCAGTTCCCAAACGTTTACTGAGTGTTGTTAAAAGGAAAGGCCATGTAACACAGTGGTGAACATGCCCTTTCCCAACTACTTTGGCACATGTTGCGGCCATGAAATTCTAAGTTAATTATTATTTGCAAAAAAAAAATAAAGTTTATGAGTTTGAACATCAAATATCTTGTCTTTGTAGTGCATTCAATTGAATATGGGTTGAAAAGGATTTGCAAATCATTGTATTCCGTTTATATTTACATCTAACACAATTTCCCAACTCATATGGAAACGGGGTTTGTACACCTGCACAATCTAGTGCCGTCCAAAAGAAGAGGTGTGCACCGTTTCACTTTCAGAACCTAATCCATCCATTTTCTACCGCTTGTCCCTTTCTGGGTCGCGGGGGGTGCTGGAGCCTATCTCAGCTGCATTGGGCGGAAGGCGGGGTACACCCTGGACAAGTCGCCACCTCAGAACCTAATCGAACAATATATGTAATATTGTGCTTCAAGAGTGCTGAGACTAATATTTTGACCTGCTCGTGTAGAATAAATAGGGAACTAGAATAATCGAAACGGCTCTGTGCAGGTTTCATACCGCCTTATAATGAAAATCATAGGTTCATAACGGGGCAAACAAAGAAAAATATAAATAATTCAGTATATTTTAGGAAAATCATGGAGTGTTGAAAAAAAAAATATTTTAAAAATGTTTCAAAAACTAATAATTCCAAAGAATCAGGCGTGTGTGCACCTTTTGCTGAAAAATAGGGGAAAACTGACATAAAAAAAAAAGAAGAGTTAAATCAGCTGGAAGTGCTGTCACGCAAGCCCCGAAAGAAAATTTGGAAAATCAAGACAACATTTCCTTCACTATATTTTACCTTTAGATGTATTCAGGTGAAGGTATCTCTCTATGCAGATGACCTCCTTCTATATGTCTTGGACATCATGCGTCGGTCCCGGATGCCTTAAGTACTCTCCAAGCTTTTGGACATGTGTTTGGTTACAAATTGAACTTGGGGAAAAGTTGAATATTTCCTATAAATTCAGGTGCTAAGAAACTATTTTACCTTTAAAATAGCCTCACAAAGTTTCACATATTTGGGTGTCCAGGTCACACATACACTTGCAGAGCTTTATAAAGCCAACTGTGTTCCACTGTTGTCCAGAATTCAGGGAGATTTTGATCGCTGGTCCTTACTTAATTTATCTACAGTGGCTCCATCAACGCTGTTAAAATGAATGTACTTCTGCGATTTTCCTATTTTTTCCAGGGAGAAACTTCCCGCCAACTCCTACAAAGCGGCCGTTACAGACATGCACGCGCTGGTTGAGCCAGACCCACAATGTTTCTCGCGCTTTCTTTCGCCTACGGAACAGCTGGCAGTAAATGGACAATGACAGTCGAGGCGAACCCACCCGATTCATCACCACAAGCATCCGTGGGCTCCCCTGCACATCCCTGCATCCCTCCTGGCGCACAATGACCGCTACGAGCAGGTACGCCGAAGTCTCTCGCCGCTGCTGACAGAGACGGCCGCTGATCTGCTCCCGCCTCAGTGCGCACAGTACGGGGTGACTCAGCTTAACGGGCGGCCAATGACTTCCTGGGCACCGTGGAGGAGCGGATGCCCATCCCCACTCAGGGTGCCACAGCTCACTAGGCAAACCGAGGCTCTATTAAGTGCCTGAAACAAGGCGGGTTTGATATTTGGATTTCATGTAGTTCATTTTAGAGAATATCTGCTCGCACAAGTGTTTGTTTTGTTTGCAACAGCCTGGCACCATGCTGTGCTAAAAGAAGCGCGTCGCAGGCTAACGCAACTCTTCGTTGACAGAAATGTTGAAATTGTATATTTATTCTGCACATTTTTACAGCATTGGAAAACATTAACAATGTTTGTGTCATGTTTTTCCTCCTACAGAAACCATATTTAAAAAGTGTTTTTTTTCCCCCTCCAACTTTTTCCATTTTCATACATTTTTGAAAAAGCCCCAGGAAGCTAAAAAGCTGCATGCGGCTGCGGGTTGCCGACCGCCGAGTCAGTCGATTAACAACATTAAAGATTTATACATTAACAACACTTTTGCCTCTTTCCAGCAACTTTGTGATCCATTTTCACTGCCTAACCAACATTTTTTTTTTACATATCTACAGATCCGCAGTTTTGTGCATGATACTTTCCCTAGTTTTCTAGATTTACCAACTGACACAGTTTTAGAAGTGTTTCTGACACCGCTCCTTTAAAAGGATAAATTACCCGCATTTAGAATAAAATTGTTCACTTACGCCCTGAGTCTCTGAATTCAATTAAGTCGCTTTGGGAGGGTGACTTGTGAGTGACTCTATCTGAGGATTGCTGGTCAGAGATTTTAAGTAGAGTTCATAAGTATTCTATCTGTGCAAGACACAGCAAGCTAATACATTGTACCTATTATACCATCTGGCTACTCACCTACTGGCTAAGATGTATGACGGAATATCGGTATTATGTGATCGGTGTCAACAGTCTCCTGCTAACTTAATACATATGTTTTGGCTTTGTTCATCCCTGTGCACACATAGAACAATATGTAATAATTTCCCTTAAAAAATATTTTGCTTTAAGCAAACAGACAGTCTATATCATGTTCCTAAGCTGAAGAAATAATCAATAAAAACTATATAGTGATAAGGTAATGTTATTATAATATATAATGATAATGCAAGTAACCATTTAAAAGAATATAATAAACTTGTATTCATTATTACTGTAGGATTGTTTACCATTGCACTGTAATTGAATGCTAAATAACCGTTATCCTAAATAAATACACATACAAAAATTATGGGCCCCTCCTAGACCTTATTAGGGACAAGCTTGTCATCACCCCAAGCGATGTGAGTGACACAATTTAGACAAAATTAATCGTTGGAGCCTAGCCCCTATTAATCGCCTAGCCCAAAATTAATCGTTGGAGCCTAGCCCCTATTCCTTGTGTTTATTTACTTACTTTATCTACTTTTATTTTACTATATATATGTTATATTATTGTTGTTTTTTATTTATTTTATTTTACCTTACTTATGCATTTATTTATGTTTAATATACTTTGTTAGATTGAATCTATGTTTGCATATATTCTTGTGTGTTTGTATCTGATATAGGCACCAGGGGACAATTACCTGGGGAACAGAAAGGGTATTGAAGGTGTGTAATTGAGCTTGGGTTTATTATGTTTCATATCTTAAAATGTGCAGATGCCTCGACTTGTTGCCATGAGACACTATACTGTACTGTCTGCAAAACGCAATAAAAATATCTGGGGGAAGAAAAAAAAAAAAAGGACTAATTTTTGTAACCTCCATTTTAATGTGCATTTTTTTTAGTTAAAAATTGAGGTCGGACGTTGTCTTTTTGTTTATTGCTATCACACGATTATGACATTTTCGCTCGTTTATCCATGGTCATATCGCTCATCCTATTTGCAGCTGAAATATTCCCACAACAGGAGCTTATGTTTTATAATCTTATGTTTTTCCGCTTAATTTGTGTTACTTTGCGGCACTTTTCACTGGCGAGTTGTGAGGCTCTCTGTACTGTGTGTGTTGGTGGCGGTGGGGTCATTCTGTTCAGTTAATTCCATTGTTAAACGCACTCAGGTGCTGGGAGCGATGCACAAATTTAGACGTCTTTCTTTCTGTTTGAAGCAAGAGACGAGCAAACACAAGGCTAAACAATTCTGATTGGGGAACATGGCTGACACTCAAATGACGGTGACGGCAGAGAAAAAAAAACTCAGCCTTTTGCGGTTATTTACCGCATTAATAAAAAACCGCAATGTCGATTTGATTTCGATTAATCACAGGGACCTACTATGCTTCACTATACCAACTTTTCAATGTTCAATGTTCAAGAACCAAGTTCGTAAATTGAGGTTCCTCTATAAGTGTTCTTATTGGAAAGATAATATACTTGAGTTTAGAAAAATAAAAGATGCAGGGCATGCTAATCACCTTTTGGTTTATTAAACGCACAGTAGCCAATTCAAAATAGGTCAAAAATATGTTTTGCACGTGAATATTTTTAAAAGAAAACATTGGTTTTAGTTATTAGAATCGAATCAGAGTCTGACGTCATTTCTTGTAACCCTTAATCAATATACAGTATATTTCTTTATTTTTTCAGTTTGACAGGGACCAATAAAAACAAGCTGTGTGCCAAAATTTTGGACAGCCGTGATCTAACCTGTGCATTATCTTCATAAAGGCAGTATCCAGAGGAGCACTCCAACACCTGAGCTACTTGCGTACCCTTTTTGGTCCCACTCAGACCCTGTGAATGAACTCTTTCTCATATCAACGAGATGTCAAGAGCCGCTTGTAAATGAGTGAGCTATTAGGGAGATATATCGTCCAGATTAGGCGTCATATATATGTGATCTTTGGAC
The DNA here is from genome assembly GCF_033978785.1 of Entelurus aequoreus. Taxonomy (NCBI): domain Eukaryota; kingdom Metazoa; phylum Chordata; class Actinopteri; order Syngnathiformes; family Syngnathidae; genus Entelurus; species Entelurus aequoreus. The sequence goes on along the minus strand of NC_084745.1, from coordinate 36,332,559 downwards.
AGAGATGCTGCTGCAGCAACAAGCTGTCTTCGCCACTTTCCACAAATTTAAAAAAAACAAAACTTTTCCAACAGTTCATAGATTTGCATTGCTGCAGGTTGATACTAGCATTGGTACATGCTGGTGTCTCCAGATTACCAATATGGCTGTCAAAGTGCTAAACAACTAGCTTTAGCTAACAGTTAAGTAAATTGACTCACTATCACCTCCTTTGGTTCAATGTGGTATTGCACCAGTCTACAACGGTTTGTTTGCTAGTCCTAAAAGTAGACATTACCTGTGTGTGCCTTAGGCCATGTCTACACTAAGTCGTTTAACTCCTTTAACGAATAATTATTTAGCCTAAGCCCCATTTCAGCCACACTAAATCATCGTTTAAGGTCCCCCTCCTCGGACACATTTTTACACGGGTAACTGTGCCGTGTATTTCTTGAATCTTCGGCTCTTAGCTTTGTAAGGACTCATTGATCGTTTACAAACTGAGTTCGGAGAGGAAGTGACGCCAGAAAGACCGCGCCCCACACAGGAAGTGACGTCAGAAAGAACGCGCCATTTGTTGATAATAGAAGTAATTGTTATTATTCATTATCAATAGTGTTATTTCTATTGGTATTTGTATTACTAATTTGTAGTGTAATAATGTTCATTGTCATTTCTGTATAACTATTTATTTCACTAACTGCTTCTTTGCTATCACTTTTACCATCATATCTGTACATATCCTATTTGCTGATGTTGTTCTATTGTTGTTGTTGTTATTATTATTGTTGTGTTTGCTGTTGTTGTCGTCTCTCTGTCTATCCCCCTCTTGTCCCCACAATTTCCCCCTCTGTCTTCCTTTCTTTCTCTTTCTATCCCCTCCTGCTCTGGCCCGGCTACACTAAATAATAATATAAATCCATTTAAATAAAGTCAAATACAAATAAGGCAACAAGACAAGTATCCCACACTTCTCTTTTGTAAAGTAAATTTGTTCAGCCGATATGGGCATCTACATCAACAATATGATTTGCCTGAGAAGCTGGACAGGACAACAACAAAAAAAGGGAAAAAAAAAAAAAAAAGAAAGAACCTAACTTGGAGGTAACCACTGGAAATATGGAGGTGAGTCATCCAGACATGCCCGTGTTTCTCCTTCCGTCCGTACAGAGGCTTGTGGAAATCACACCTGAATACGTTAAGAGAAAACGATTGCAGCTATTTGGGATACAACACTTCTCAGACGACAAGAGAACTTTCGAATGTCGAGGTCAGCTGTGATTCTACTTAGCGATGAACTTCGTCCATTTGTCGAAGCAGAGTCAACGAGAATGCAGGCTCCCGTGGATGTGATAAAAAAAAGTAGCATGTGCTTTGTATTACCTGGCCGTCGAGGGAAAACTATGGAAAATAGCGAATGCATTTGGACTGGCAAAGCAGACTGTATCAGTTATTGCCCGCCATGTATGTCGCGGACTCAACGTCTAGGTCCAGAGTATATAAAGTCACCAAAAACTAATGAACAATAAAGGTGAAGGCAAAAGAGTAATGAGTGTCCTGACCAGATATCTAGATCCCTAGATTGATTGATGTAAAATGTTCTTTATCACATTGATTGATTAGTTTATGATGTCTCAGGTGTGATTCACTACAATAGGGCCCCACAGCACACTGGATTCCAGTTAATTGTAATACCACAACACTGGATATTGTTCAGACCAGTTACATTTAAGAACTTGCACACAAAGGCACACACTAGCCCACTACTCAGTGGCCTAGTGGTTAGAGTGTCCGCCCTGAGATCGGTAGGTTGTGAGTTCAAACCACGGCCGAGTCATACCAAAGACTATAAAAATGGGACCCATTACCTCTCTGCTTTGCACTCAGCATCTAGGGTTGGAATTGGGGGTTAAATCACCAAAAATGATTCCCGGGCGCGGCCACCGCTGCTGCTCACTTCTCCCCTCGCCTCCCAGGGGGTGATCAAGGGTGATGGGTCAAATGCAGAGAATAATTTTGCCACACCTCGTGTGTGACAATCTTTGGTACTTTAACTTTAACAAAGCAACACTGGATGTGACCAATGTTCCCTCTAAGGTGCGCGCCTGTGCAATTGCGCACTGCTAAAGCGTCCTCTGCGCACAGCAAATCTATGCCACGCACAAAATCAAATAAAAAAATAAGCGCATAACACTTTTCGACACGACACAGACACGACAGAGAAAACAGTTTTCGTCATCATTGTTCAAATATTGTAATGTCTGCCGAGACGCTTTGAGGACATGAATTCCCTCCATCACTTTGCTGAGCAAAACTCTTTATTGTCGGCCATAAACACATCACCAAAACATTAGTAAAAAAAAGTATTCTATCTAGCAAAACTGGTAATTTCCTGCAGTACAAACCAGACCAAAACCAACTTTGTTATATCAACAGCAGCCGCTCGCTCTTTCTCACTTGCGCCAACACATGCACATATGGCACTTAGCCAGTGATGCGTTTACAGCCACACAAAAAGTCAGACAACTCCAACACCACACATAAAATATAATTCCAGGTCGTTACACTATGATTTACCAATCAAATGTGTGCTTATTCTAGTGTCATTTATTAGGAATCTTAATTTATAAATATTAATCATGAAATGCTGTTAGTATATTAAATAAATACTAATAAAAATATATTTTTTACAAACAGGAAGTTGCAGGAATGTACACATGATCCCCTGCTTACATCTCATTGTGCAACATGTGAATGTTTTAATGGGAACTAAATGCAATGTGTGAAAGGGGTACAAATTATTTCCAAAGCAGGACCTCCACCCAGACAAACAATACAAGTACACAGTTCATGAAAAACAATATTTTTTGTTATTGTCATTGTAAGTGGGCCTAAACACTTATATTAGAAAATAACCTAATGGAAATGACTGCTGTCATTTGATTATAATAATAAGAGAATGTTGTCTGTCTATCTGTGTTGGCCCTGCGATGAGATGGGGACTTGTCCAGGGTGTACCCCGCCTTCCGCCCGAATGCAGCTGAGATAGGCTCCAGCACCCCCCGCGACCCCGAAAGGGACAAGCGGTAGAAAATGGATGGATGGATGGAGATTTAACTTATTTAGTCAGGTTTGGGACAGGTGTGCTGCTGGTGTAGCCACAGTGTGCACGTCTGATGTTGTTCACATGGGCTCCACTGAATGCTCAGGGAGTTTTTGCGTTTGCTCACACACATGAAAAATTAGAGGGAACATTGGATGTGACTATGACGTGCGTATTTTTCGCGCATGCATATTAGGCCGCGTTGCGCCGGCGGACGGAGGTGGAGGGAGTCTTAAACGGTGGCATCGTTGTGTGTGGACACGGATAAGTTTGGTGGGATTTACCCTGGATAACCTTGTCTGGCTTAGTGTAAACGGGGCCTTATACACAGAACCCAGCAACGACAGAGATTTGCCGCAAGTGCCTGCGCTTTTTACAGCATCACAACATCCTGCAATTAGATAAGTAGAGGCATGACCGGCGACAATTACTTTAACACAACAGAGCAACAACAGTTTTCACACTTCTGCACTCCCGTTATGACAGTCCCCTAACACACAGCCTCTGATGCTACCTCAGAAAGTGGGATTGCTAGTACAAATAATAACATTATTCCACCTTTTCCTCCTGTGTCACTGTTCACAAACGGCACAGGGAATAAAGGGTTTTACAAGGTGGGATGTTTTTATTTGTATCGATAGGGGTTTGCTTCTTCTTAAGTGGCACACTTTGCATGTAAATCGCTTTAATTTAATCATAAAAGGATGAAAGCCACAAAGGATGTAAACATCCTGCTGATGTTCTTCGCTTGTGCACAGCAGAGGAGGCCTTGTGAGCCAAACGCTTCAACTATTGTCTCATTACCATCGCCTGGCTGACTTCCCAGGTGGCCAGATACTACTGAACACTATTTTGGGACGTTGCCATGTTTTTACACACACGCGCAGCAGCTGTGGGTCCCGGGTGGGAGGGTTCAGTGGGTGACGTTGTGGCAAAAAAGACGCCTTGCAGAAAGATTTATGGCACGACAAAAGAAAGTAAAAGCAGGATGTGTAAAAGAAACTATGTGGAAAGTCAAAAGTTTGGACTGGAACTGTATGTACTATATATCTATATCTATATATATATTTATATATATATATATATATATACAACTATATATATATATATACACACACACACACACACACACACACACACACACACACATACATACATATATATACACACACATACATACATATATATATATACTGTATATATATATATATTTATATATATATATACTGTGTACGTATATATATATATATATATATATATATATATATATATACTGTGTACGTATATATATATATATATATATATATATATATATATATATATATATATATATACACAGTATATACATATACACATATATAATGTGTGGTGGTTTAAAAATATATATATATTTATATGTGTGTATATATATATATATATATATATATATATATATATATATATATATATATATATATATATATATATATATATATATACACACATATAAATATACACTACCGTTCAAAAGTTTGGGGTCACATTGAAATGTCCTTATTTTTTAAGGAAAAGCACTGTACTTTTCAATGAAGATAACTTTAAACTAGTCTTAACTTTAAAGAAAGACACTCTATACATTGCTAATGTGGTAAATGACTATTCTAGCTGCAAATGTCTGGTTGTTGGTGCAATATCTACATAGGTGTATCGAGGCCCATTTCCAGCAACTATCACTCCAGTGTTCTAATGGTACAATGTGTTTGCTCATTGTCTCAGAAGGCTAATTGATGATTAGAAAACCGTTGTGCAATCATGTTCACACATCTGAAAACAGTTTAGCTCGTTGCAGAAGCTACAAAACTGACCTTCCTTTGAGCAGATTGAGTTTCTGGAGCATCACATTTGTGGGGCAATTAAGCGCTCAAAATGGCCAGAAAAAGAGAACTTTCATCTGAAACTCGACAGTCTATTCTTGTTCTTAGAAATGAAGGCTATTCCACAAAATTGTTTGGGTGACCCCAAACTTTTGAACGGTAGTGTGTATATATATATACATACACCGTATATTACCAAATAGTAGCCCGGGCGTTTATTTCACAAAATGGGGTCAGCTATTAGGACATGGGCGGTTATTTGCACAAGGCTTTTATTTATTTTTGCACCAGGCCATTATTTGGTTACAATGGTTACTGTCCAGTATTTTTTTTTCGTATAAAAAACTTTAAATGTAAAAGCTATTGTAAACATACAAACAAAAAAACAAGAGATCAACATGAGGTAGGCTATCAAAAGACAAGAGATCAACAAGGCCTCAACATGGCAGTAGTGCAACAATTGTCAAATAGAAAACCAATACTAAAAAAAAATAAAGTTTTTAAATAAAGCAGCCTACCGGGAAAAATAAAATTATGGTACCAAGTACTCAAGTATAAAACCCACCATCAAAACAGAACAATAATACTGTAACAATCCCAGGAATGTAGGCTCATAGACTTCTTCGTTTGTCTTGTCTTTATTATACAAGATGCAATGTAACCACACAACAGCTCCAATGTGCGTCTCTCCTCTTTCCCGGCAAAACTCGAACCAACACTTCCTATCAACAATGTCACTTCCCTAACTTCCCCGGAAGTCCCGCCCACCAGCCAAAGCCATTGGCTAACACCCCGTAGCCAGCCGCTACATCACTGTCACTTAAATACAATAAAGGCTACAGTACTCCAAGTTTTAAATAAAGCAGCATACGTGATGTATCCACTGACACAAATTAGCATCAAGCTCGTCGCTCACTTTCTTCCTACCTCCACCAGATAAGAGAGCCCGTTTTCCATCGATTGCCGACTGAGATAGTAGTTTTCCCTTTTTTTGTTTCCATTCTCGTACACGTTTTGGGTCAATGTTAAACTGCCTGGCCGCTGCCAAACCAGAATTCTGCTCCGCATACTTCACAACCGCTAGCTTGAACTTTAAGTCAAACTTTCTGTTCTTCTTCCCCCTTAAAGTATTCCCGTCCATCAGTTGTGGTGTACCGGTATCCTGTTCATTCAACTCATTGCTATTGTTGCTTGCCATGCTGAAACTTTTCCTCATGGGTTTGTTGTTGTCGTTGAGTGTGTGTTACGCTATATGCGGTGACCCATTGCAATATGTTTATTACCCAGAATCCCCACGTAACGTCTGCTGTTACCATAATTACCAAAATTACTGCACCTTTGCTTTTCCTTTTAGTTTATAAATTGGGCTTAAGAAAATCAATATGATTTTAATCTAAATTATGCAAATAACAGCATAATTTAGATTAAATTATGCTAAAACGTCTTAAACGGTGGCTAGGAAAACACTTTTTAATGTTTTTATGTTTTTATTACATAAAAACGGTGGCTATTAGGAAGAGGCGTTTAATTCACAAAATGGGGTCAGACCCCGGGCGGCTATTGGGACATGGGCGGTTATTTGCACAAGGGCGTTTATTTGGTAATATACGGTATGTGTATATATACACACATATATATATATATATATATATATATATATATATATATATATATATATATATATATATATATATATATATATATATATATTATATATATATATATTATATATATATATATATATATAAATGTGTATATATATATATATATATATATATATATATATATATATATATATATATATATATATATATATATATATATATATATATATATATACTAAGGGAAAAGCGGTAGAAAATGGATGGATATATATACAGGTATATATTTAAACCACCACACATTTTGAGCATTTTTAGGCCTTAATATTAATGGTGGTTCACTTCTTTTTACACTTTAGAATGTTCAAAGATGAGAAGTTTGCATTAAACCTCAATTAAATTTGCGTCTGTTTCAAAGCATGTTCTTAGTCTTATAATAATCACTATAATACCCACGACAATACAACGGATGCATGAGAATACTGTAGGGGAAAGAAAAAAGAATTGATGAAAATCAGGGTTTCTTTTGTTATTAAAGTAAACGCTGATTGGTTGTATTGCTTTTAGACTGTTTAATAAACAGTGGTTAGCTTATTTTTACGCTTGGATAGGGGTTAAAAAGTTACAAAATTACATGTTGTAAAAGGCACTCACATTATAAATGTTTTGTTCAAGTTCAGGCCTAAATATTATTTCATTTGAACATTGTTTGATTTCTTTATACACTTGAATGACAGCTAGTGCTAAAACTGTAAAACCAGTGGTCCGGGGACCGGTACCGGTCTGTAATGCATTTGCTACCGGGCTGCACAGAAACATTACTTAATTTATAAACTACCGCATTTTCTCCGACTTAACTTTCGCATGTCCCACTAAACAGACCAATAAGCTTGTTAATAGATGTGTAATACAACTCCTTTGTTATAGTACATGGGACAATGCACATTAATGGACATATAAAATGTTAATGTGCCAGATTGTAGCCAAAGGCAAATGTTTTATGCAAATTATTTTGCTGTTTTTATCTGCCACACGTAGAAAGCCGGTCTGTGAAAATAATGCATAGATTAAACCGGTCCCTGGTGAAAAAAAGGTTGGGGAACCCTGATGTAAACAACATTACTCAAGTTAAGATTGTTTTAAGAGTGTTTTGTTGGTTTTAGGCCCTTGATGTTAACAAGGTGAGCTTATTTTTACACTTATGTGACAATTAGGAAAATATAAAAAATTACTTTAAATCACAATTGCGTTACGTCTTGCTTATTAAACTTAGGCATTATTCGTTGTTTTAAAATTAAATATCATAAAAAATATAATTTACAAAATATTAAATTAAATATTAACTATGTTTAACATTTTTACACATGTATGACAGTTGTTAAAATGTCATTGACATAATTTCTGTGTATTTTGGCCTTCATTTGTTTATTCGTTCATTCATTATGTTGTCATTATTAAAGTTAAAAAGAAGGGAATTAACTATTGTATGACAATCAACACAACAAAAAATTCACCTTTGTAATTATTCATACTTTAATTTGTTTAGGCCTCAAGCCATTAATAGGGGTGTAAATATTTGGGCACCTAACGATTCGATCCGATTCCAATTCCTTGGTTGACGATTAGATTTAGAATCGATACTTGATTGAACACGATTCACAATTCAAGCCGATTCTTGCAATGTATTATTTGGGATTACATTTATAATGAAACGTTTTCAAAAGAGCTTTTGGTTGCATGGAGATGGGCCTGAAACCATATATTTTAAATGATTCTTATAAATTTTTGAAAATTATGAATTGATTTAGAATCAGTATAAATAAAAATCGCGATCCAAATGTGAATCGATTTTCTTGTGCACCCCCAGCGATTAGAGCTTCTTCTCGCTCCATTTCGGACATATTCCTTGTTTTTTTTAGTAGTGCTACTTTGTTTGAAATGTTCTTGCTTGTCATATTGTTGTGTTAAAAAGAAATACAATCAATGGAAAAACATTTTTGATACTTTGTTGGCCGTTGAAAGACTGTAAAAAGGGACTTTAAAAAAGCTTGTGCAGATTATCAAGCTTTTATTGTAGTGACACTTTGACCTCGGAACAGACTATTTCCATTATTTCCTACGGGGGTCGTCAATAATATGCTAACCCAAGCAGCGCCAGACAAAAGAGGCTGAGCAGGCGTAAATGACATGTGACATAAAGCGAGGCAATAACATGTTTAAAACATGCTAGATCAGCATCGTTAAAGCAGGCGCTGGCGGCTGTGGCTTTTGCACGCTCAGAAAAAAAGAGGGTGAACACACCTTAAGCGATTGCCCCCCCCCCCCCCACATGAATATTGGAAAGGTGAAATTCTAATGACAAGACTTTTGGCCCCCGCTCCTTTTATGATGCCTCAAGGGTTGCTAATTACTAAACCTGGCTTAGTGTGCATGCATGGATGTGTCGTTTCCTCACATCTCACTTATCGATAAGCACATCCAGATAACTCGCAATCTTTTGCGCTGAGGAGCGCAGCCGGTGACCTTTGACCCATCTGCGAGGCAGAGCCTCGTCACGTTTGCTTGCAGAGAAGCCGGTCAAGAATCAGCTGAGGTGGCCCGCAGCCGAAAAGTCTGCAGCGACGCACAGCTATTTGCGTCCGCCGCCGTGCATACTTGTGTGATGAGCCTCCTTCAAGGTCCCGGCGTGCAACGGCGTCACATGATGCTCGCTACCACAACCACCCGCGACGACACTATTTTAAACGCATAAATGAAAATAAAAAAATAACTGTTTGGTGATTTAAGTGTGTGGTGGAGGGAGTGGCCTCGTCACATCTCAGTTTTGGCGTATAGCTCCACAGCAGAGACACACTCGATGAACTCTGTGTGGCTTCTCCTTCCTCGCAGCCTGACCTGTCATTTGAGGGATGACTCCTCCACAACTATACTGGGCCTCAACAACAGCCTCTATATTAGATCCCGGCGGAAAATTACAACCTCTCGTCCAATTGTGGTCGGTTTGAAAGCGAGACGGACGTGTCACGTGCCTGTCACAAACATGACGGCTTCACGCTAAAATGTCTCCACCGTGTCTGTCGTCTGATCTAATAACACGGCTGGATTCCTCGGCAAGTAAAGGAAGTGTCCTGATGTCATGTTTCGACTTTGGAATAGTGTGCGTTTCTCACACCGCCTGAGCCATTCAAGAGAGGACAGAAGCGGACATCGGCGAATGTAACCACTAACTTCCTCTCACATTCTGAGTACATTGCAGCAAACATTCTGTCCTTACAAAGACAGCTTGACACTCAGCATCAAGGGTTGGAATTGGGGGTTAAATCACCAAAAATGATTCCCGGGCGTGGCCACAGCTGCTGCTCACTGCTCCCCTCACCTCCCAGGGGGTGATCAAGGGTGATGGGTCAAATGCAGAGAATAATTTCGCCACACCTAGTGTGTGTGTGACAATCATTGGTACTTTAACTTTATACTGTACTGAACATCGCGGCAAGGCTAAAGCGTCTCCTTTGATCTCACACTGTGTGTGAGACAATCATGGGTACTTTAACTTTTAACAGTGCTTACTTCTAACTGACGCTGTCAGAACTTGGGCTGCAGGATTTTGAGAAAAAACATAATTGCAATTTTTCTCTCCAAAATTGCGATTTGATTTGCGATTTTTATATTTTATCTAGAAAAATGCGAAAAATTGTGAAAATCAAATCAAACCAAATCAACTTTATTTATAAAGCACATTTATAATTTACCACAGGGGTAGCCAAAGTACTGTACAACGGGCAGGTTAGACTTAGACTTAGACTTAGACAAACTTTATTGATCCACAAGGGAAATTGTTCAACACAGTAGCTCAGTTACAATGATGGAAAGGACAATACAGGTATAAATAGACTAATATAGCTATAAAAAAATCAAACATATATACGAACGCACAGGGCCAGTACCTTGTACGGCCCTGATGAGACGGAGGAGGACCCAGGCCCGGACATTCCCCACAGTGCCTGGAACCTCCAAGCACCACCGGCGCAACCCCGGGGCAGACCGTCGGAGGGGGGACGCGTGGCGTGGAGCGCTACCTGGACACAAGTCGAGGGACTGATCACCCTCGGCTGGGTCGCCCGGGAGAGGGTGTTTGATTAAGACCCGAAACACCCTATGACCCCGGGAGAATCACTGATGATGTGTCCAGGTTGCACCGCAAGGTGTATTATGAAACCGAATATATACATAATATGTGTACAGAGTAATTTATATACAGATATATTATATTATGTCTATAACATATATACAATATAAACCAATGACCATGTACAATATTACAGTATATACAGTCTATATGACAGCAGCAGCATAAAATGGAGAGTAGGTCCAGCAGGAAATAGAAAATAGACATTATAAACAAAGAGAAGTAGCTAACGTGTCAGGTAATAGGCAGATGTCATCTATTGCTGTATGGCGAGTGATTATACAGCTGGATGGAGTGTGGAATGAAGGAGTTCTTGAATCGCACAGTGCGGGAAGGAAGTTGAAGGAGCCTGTTGGAGTATGAACTCCGCTGTCCCATAATTGTCAGGTGGAGTGGGTGGGCAGGATTGTCCATTATGGCCAGCAGTTTGTCCAGTGACCTCCTGTCCCTCACTGACACAAATGCCTCCAACTGCGTGCCAATAGTTTGGCCGGCTTTCCGGATCAGATTATCAATCCGGTTTGAGTCCCTTTTGCTAGTGCTGCTCCCCCAACAAACCACTGCAAAGTACAGTGCACTGGCCACAACAGACTGATAAAATATCTCCAACAGCTTGCTGCACACATTGAATGACCTAAGCTTCCTCAGAAAAAAAGAGTCTGCTCATGCCCTTCTTGTAAACAGCTTTGCAGTTGTCCTTCCAGTCCAGTCTGCTGTTCAAGTGGACTCCCAGGTACTTGTACTGCTCCACTACTGCCACCTCCCGGCCCTGGATCTTGATGGGCTCCACCGGGGTCACTCTCTTCCTGAAGTCGATGACCAGCTCCTTGGTCTTGTCCACATTAAGGACCAGATGGTTCGCCTGAGACCACTCCACAAAGTCAGCGATCAGTGTCCTGTACTCCAATTCCCGTCCCTCTCCGATACACCCGACCACAGCAGAGTCGTCAGAGTATTTCTGCAGGTGGCAGGACCTGAAACTATACTGGAAGTCTGAGGTGTACAGGGTGAACAGGAAAGGAGACAGGACGGTCTCCTGTGGAGCACCTACACCACTGACCACAGTATCCGACACGGAGCTCCCCAGTCGCACAAACTGGGGCCTGTCAGACAAGTAATCAGTGATCCAGGAGACAATGGATGAACTGACACCCATCCTGAGCAACTTGTCACTCATCAGAATTGGCTGAATGGTGTTAAAGGCACTGGAGAAATCAAAAAACATGATCCTCACAGTGCCCCTCCCACCATCCAGGTGAGAGTGAGCATGATGCAGCAGGTAGATAACAGCATCGTCCACTCCTACATGGGGCTGATATGCAAACTGTAGAGGATCCAGGGAAGGAGCCACCAGTGGCCTCAGCTGATCCAGCACAAGTCTCTCGAGGACTTTCATGACCTGGGATGTCAGGGCAACAGGTCTGAAGTCATTTGAGCTCGATGGGATGGGCTTCTTGGGCACCGGCACTATGCAGGATGTTTTCCATAGCACTGGTATCCGTTCTAGCTTCAGACTCAGGTTGAAGATGAAGTGCAGCATCCCAGTTAGCTGAGCAGCGCAATTCTTCAGAACCCAGGGGTTGACTCGGTCAGGGCCTGCTGACTTAGCTGGATTGACTTTCTCCAGCTGCCGTCTTACAAGTCCAGGTGTCAGACACACCGGGCTGGCTTTCTCAGTGGGGGTGGAAGTGGGAGAGGGGAGAGAGGGGGGGGGGGGGGGGGGGGGGGAACGGCTGTGGCAGGTAAAAGAGAAGGAGGGGGAGGTGGAGGTGTGAGAACAGGAGTAGTGGGGGGAGGGCCAGTAAGGGGTGCGTTGCTAAATCTGTTGAAAAACAAATTCAGCTCGTTGGCTCTATCTGCACCCCTATCCAGCAGTTTGGCTTTATTGTTGAAGCCTGTGATGGCCTTCATACCTTTCCAAACCTCACGAGTGTTGTTTTGTTGGAGTTTAGCTTCAAGCTTCCTTCTATAGGCATCTTTCCCTTCTTGAAGATTAACTCTGAGCTGCCACTGAATCCTCTTCAACTCGTCCCGATCGCTGGTGATCCAGGGCTTGTTATTTGGGTAACAGTGGACAGTTTTTGTCGGGATGATGGAGTCCTCACATAAATTTATGTAGTCAGGTAAAAGATAATACGAGAACCGAGCAAACACAACACAACACAAACAGAACACGATAAAAAATAAATAAATAAAATAAATAAAACATAAAAACATAGTGAAAATAACAGGTGAAGGAAGATTTAGACTAAGGCTATGTCTAGACTAAGCCGGATAACCCCTTAAACGAATAATGATTTAGCCTAAGCCTGGTTTCAGCCACACTAAATCATCGTTTAAGGTAACCCTACTTGGATACTTTTTTACACGGGTAAGTGCGCCGTGTATTTCTTCACTCTCCGGCTCTTAGCTTTGTATGGACGCGCCACAGCCAGCTTCATAACAACCTGAGCTAACCACTGGAAAGATGGAGTTTCTCCTTCTTCTACATGTACAGACACTTGTGGAAATCACACATGAATAGCTTAAGAGAAAGCGATTGCAGCTATTTGGGATACAACACTTCTCAGACGGCAAGAGAACTTTCAAATGTCCAGGTCAGCTGTGATTCTACTTAGCGAAAAACTTTGTTTATTAGAAACTTAAGGTGCCGACCGATATGCTGGTGCAGTTCTACTCAGCCATGGACTTCAGGAAAGTCACAGCCCCACAATCCCCCCTCACCCTGATTGACTCTCCCACCCCCGTCTCCATTGTGGACTCCTTCCGTTTTTTGGGCACCATCATCACACAAGACCTTAAGTGGGAGCCGACTATCAGCTCCCTCATCAAGAAGACCCAGCAGAGGATGTACTTCCTGCGGCAGCTGAGGAAACTTAAGGTGCCGACCGAAATGCTGGTGCAGTTTTACTCAGCCATCATCGAGTCCAACCTGACCTCCTCCATCACCGTGTGGTTCCCCGGCGCCACAGTCCGGGACAAGCACAGACTGCAGCGCATCGTACGTGCTGCTGAGAAGGTTATTGGCTGCAAACTACCACCCCTCCAGGACTTGTTCTCCTCCAGGACCAGGATGCGTGTGGGTCGGATCACAGCTGACTCTTCTCACCCTGGACACAAACTAATCTCCCCTCTCCCCTCAGGCAGGAGACTACGCTCCATCCAGACCCACACCTCCCGCCACCTGAACAGTTTTTTCCCCTCGGCCATCAGGCACATGAACAATAACAAGATCTGATAGCTCAGTTACAGCTCATGTTATTCTATTCTGTGTTATGTGTTTTATGTTGCACGATTGCACCAAGAACAATTCCTAGTTTGTGAACCCGCTCTCAAACAATGGTAATAAAAACTATTCTGATTCTGATTCTGATTTGTCGAAGGAGAGTCAACGAAAATGCGGTCTCCCGCGGATGTGATAAAAAAGGTATCGTGTGCTTTGGTATTACGTGGCCACCGAGTGAAGACTACAGAAAACAGTGAATGCTTTTGGACTGGCAAAGCAGACTGTATCAGTTATTGTCCGCCATGTATGTCGCGGACTCAACGTCTAGGTCCAGAGTATATAAAGTCACCGAAAATAAATGGACAATGAAGGTGAAGGAAAAAGTGTGACGAGTGTCCTGACAAGATATCTAGATCCCTAGTTTGATTAATGTAAAATGTTCTTTATCACATTGTTTACGTGTCTAATAAAGATTTGATTAATTTATGATGGCTCAGGTGGGATTCACTACAATAGGGCCCCACAGCACACTGGATTCTAGTTAATTGAAATACCACAACACTAGATATTGTTCAGATAAGTTACATTTAAGAACTTGCACACAAAGCAACACTGGAGGTGACTATGACGTGCGCATTTTCCGTGCATGCGTACGAGGTCGCGTTGCACCGGCGGACGGAGGGAGGAGGGGGTCTTAAACGACCATTGTGTGTGTGTGGACAAGGATAAGGCTAGGTGGGATTTACCCTGGATAACTACGGCCCGCCAAGTGCGACCCGCCGGACTTCACAAGTTTAACTAGAAAATTGGCCCGCGGTGTAGAGGTGGGGGAAATAAACGATTTTTAGTACATCGCAATTCGGACATGGACGATTATAAAATCGATTAGTGAACATCAATAATCGATTTATATATTGTACATACATTGATGCAGACAGTTCTAGAATTTGACTGACTGCAGCAAGCCACCTCACCGAGAGATACGACCAGTTCCTATAATTTAACTTACGTTCCAGTTTTGCACACATTTCCATTAAGTAAATGTGTGAATTCATGTAACTGTTGGTTATTAAAATTCACTGTTTTTTTTAAGATGAAAGAGATAAACATTTTTTTAGTGAAACAAAACGAAATGTAAAACTGCATCAATATATATATAAATTAAAGATGCATAAATAATCTATTTTTAATCAAATCATAGCTCCTGAATCGTAATCAAATCGTGAGGTGGCCAAAGATTCCCACCTCTACCGCGGTGTGTTTTTACCTGAATGTAGCTCCCTGTGAATTAAATCTGAGTGATTTCCTTTTGTTGGCAATTATAGAATAAATGGTAAATCACCATGAGTTTCATTTGGAAAGGATATGAGAACAGCATAAATTCATACTACCCAATCCAAACAACTTTTCCCACTCATGGTATAAATGAACTATAACCAACAAATAAAGTCAACACACAGTCGCACATAACACACCTCCTGCTCATTGAATTTAGCAGACATTATAAAACATTTCCAAGCACTATATGTAATTTTAAATTACACATACACATTCACTACAGTACATGATGGGAAAAATTAAAAACACTCTCTCCACACTTCCCCGTGTTTGGCGCATTTTAGCTGCTTGATATTTCTGATTTTGTATTTGTATATTTGAAGGACAATGTGCAGTTACAATAAAAAGATGGTTGCACCAGATTTAGCACCATGCTAACTTCCATCTGTAGTCCTTTTGTGGCACATTTAACATCCACATTTAAAATTACACAGGATAAAAAAATTTTTTAATTACATAAGGAAAAGCAATTTAAAATACAAGTGCAATACATAGAGAAAGTGGGAGTTACAAATTAGTGGGTGGACAATTTACAGTATTTTAGCGGCATCATTTCAAGTGCAGAAGTATGTAAAGTGCAATAGTTTTTTAAAATCAAAATCCACATAACACAGCATACAGTGCAGTAGCCATCAGATAGTAGCCACACTGTACCATCTGATGTATTGCCCTGCTTGAAATTTTGAACAATGTGTCATCTAATAAAGTGTCCAGATAGTGAAACAGCCCCTCCAAGAATTTGTGATGGCACCAGTTCCTGCAAATTTGACCATTTGCCTCTAATTATGCGCGGCTTCGCAGCTTTATCCTTTGCCCGCAACTTCCCCAAACATTGGGGCCAATCAGCGTCATTTTCGCCAATCAAGTTTGTCTCTGAGCGTCTTTGAAACGTGCAAGTCAACTGTCTGTCTGTTTCTTGTGCAGAAGAGACATAAACAACAACAATATATCAAGTCTTGATTGCTCAAACGGCACAATTGTCGTACTCTCTCGTATCTAAGGCCTACTTCCGGTTCCTGTCGACACAGACTTCTGGGTAATGTAGTATAAAAACATTTACATGTATTCATATAGGTATTTAACCTTAATTTATTCAAGTTAAAGTACCAATAATTGTCACACACACACGAGGTGTGGCGAAATTATTCTATGCATTTGACCCATCACCCTTGATCACCCCCTGGGAGGTGAGGGGAGCAGTGAGCAGCAGCGGTGGTCGCGCCCGGGAATCATTTTTGGTGATTTAACCCCCAATTCCAACCCTTGATGCTGAGTGCCAAGCAGGGAGGTAACGGGTCCCATTTTTATAGTCTTTGGTATGACTCGGCCGGGGTTTGAACTCACAACCTACCGATCTCAGGGCGGACACTCTAACCACTAGGCATAGAGGGTAAGGCAATTAGGAACACATTTTCATTTACAATGCTGACCTACTAAAGAGGCAGCATTTGCATGACAGAGATGTGTGATGATAATCTCTCATCGTCTCTCATTCACCAACAAAAAGCTCAACAGTTCACACATGCAGAAAATGTAAATGATGTACAAACACTTTTCAACTGCAAAACAATCTCGAAAAATGTCTGCAACCTGTTGACGACAGAGCAGACCGCAGACAATGAGGAAGCCATTGGTGGTGTTTCTTTCTATATTTATACTCAAGTATTACTACTATTATTTTTAATTAATCAAAACAGTACATTAGTTTGACAAGGAGTTCGGAGTATGTGCTTGCACTGCCCTTTAGTGTCTATTTTCAAGTATGTGTGGTATGAAACAAGTAAAACATCAACAGTGTTTATTTCCCATTTTTTGTTGAAATCCTGTGGGTTTTTTTAGGTTAAGGTTACAAGGAACACTTAAAACCTTGAAAACAAATGGATAAAATCACAAGTTGACTCAAAAATTAGGCCTCAAAACATTGTAATGTTTCCCTGAAGGAACTGTTACACCACTGTTAATATTTTTTTATGATTATGTGATAATCTTTTTTAATGTTTTGAATGTTTACAGTGCTTGCTAGTGTCGCTAGGCTAGCTGCAGAAAGTGTAACATTTTATCGATGTAATTGATTTCGTGCAAAAAATAATAAACATTTTAAAATATATACTTTTGGCCAACTGGCAGCAGGAAAATCAAGATGTGCCCTACATTTTTTTTTTGCAAATATGCTAACCAGCATCAACAGGACCTAGCATATCTGGCGATGTCTGAAATTGTATGGCTTTTTTAGCCATTTTTTGTAATTTTTTATTAATGGTTAATTACACAACATATAAATTCACAACATTCTTTGAATAAACTTAAACAGCATTTATGGTCAGCTTTTAGTGTCAATCACAAGTTGTTCCAATGTTATGGGAAAAAAAGAAACATCAAAACTTTTGCCGCAACTTTTGGGGAAAAAACTGCTGCTAATTCAGGCATTACAGGCCATAACGATCACAAACAAGCCCATAAAACGATTGGACTGTTTTAACATTCTTCGAATGTCTTTATGTTATACAATAAATCTTTTAATGTTTTGAATGTTTACAGTTTGCGTTATAGCAAGTGTCTTTAGGCGAGCTGCAGAAAGTCTTGTATTTGTAGAAGTATTTGATTTTGTTTAGAAAAAAAGAGAAAGATTTAAACTGTATAAAAATAAAAATGTATATCGGCCTACCTGGTGTGAGCAGAATCAAGGTGTGCGCACATTTTTGGCGAATATGCTAACTAGTATCAAAAGGACTTAGAATCTCTGACTGTCGTAAATGGTATTCCTTTTTTAGCAACATGTTTTTGTTTCATTTGTATGTAATTATTTATGTAAATTCCCACCTTCTACCTTCCTAGTCATGTCCGTTGTGTCCTTGGGCAAGACACTTCACCCTTTGCCTCTGATGGCTGCTGGTTAGCGCCTTGCATGGCAGTTCCCGCCATCAGTGTGTGAATGTGTGTGTGAATGGGTAAATGTGGAAATACTGTCAAAGCGCTTTGAGTACCTTGAAGGTAGAAAAGCGCTATACAAGTATAACCCATTTATCATTATTATTTAAAAGGACTTAGAATCTCTGACTGTCGTAAATGGTATTCCTTTTTTTTTTTTTTTAGCCACATGTTTTTGTTTCATTTGTATGTAATTCTCCTCTCTGAGCTGCCACCTTACCGTGGTAGAGGAGTTTGCGTGTCCCAATGATCCTAGGAGCTATGTTGTCCAGGGGCTTCCATGCCCCCTGGTAGGGTCTCCCAAGACAAACAGGTCCTAGGTGAGTGATCAGACAAAGCGCAGCTCGAAAACTTCTATGGAAATACAAGAACCGAGACTCAGATTTCCCTCGCCCGGACGCGGGTCACCGGGGCCCCCCTCTGGAGCCAGGCCCGGAGTTGGGGCACGACGGCGAGCGCCTGGTGGCCGGGCCTGTCCCCATGGGGCCCGGCCGGGCACAGCCCGAAGAGGCAACGTGGGTCCCCCCTCCAATGGGCTCACCACCCATAGCAGGGGCCATAGAGGTCGGGTGCAATGTGAGCTGGGCGGCAGCCGAAGGCAGGGCACTTGGCGGTCCGATCCTCGGCTACAGAAGCTAGCTCTTGGGACGTGGAACGTCACCTCAATGGGGGGGAAGGAGCCTGAACTAGTGCGCGAGGTGGAGAAGTTCCGGCTAGATATAGTCGGACTCACTTCGACGCACAGCAAGGGCTTCGCAATCAGTTCTCTCGAGAGGGGATGGACTCTCTTCCACTCTGGCGTTGCCGGCAGTGAGAGGCGACAGGCTGGGGTGGCAATTCTTGTTGCCCCCCGGCTCAGAACCTGCATGTTGGAGTTCAACCCGGTGGACGAGAGGGTAGCTTCCCTCCGCCTTCGGGTGGGGGGACGGGCACGTCCGACCGGTAAGAGGCCACGGGGAAGACCCAGGACACGTTGGGAAGACTATGTCTCCCGGCTGGCCTGGGAACGCCTCGGGATCCCCCGGGAAGAGCTGGACGAAGTGGCTGGGGAGAGGGAAGTCTGGGCTTCCCTGCTTAGGCTGCTGCCCCCGCGACCCGACCTCGGATAAGCGGAGGAAGATGGATGGATGGACGGATGTAATTGTCTTTGTTTTACCAAAAGGCTTATTTTGCAAATATCAATTTATAGCATTCTTTGAATAATCGTACACAACATTTAGTGTCCGTGGTGGTGTCTAAATTAAACTAGCTGCATATTTAGCGCCGTTTTTAACACATGGATAAGCTGAGTCATTATTAATTTGCTGTCCACTCCTTTATTTGCAATTCAAACGAGCAAGGCTGGATAATAAAAAGGTTACGAAAGCTTCTCCCCGCCAAAAAAATATGATACCTGCAAACGCTCAGATATTTTCTTAATATACTGTACGAGGTTTAAGTAACGCTATCTTGCATCTCTAAAAGAGGAAACCGCTGGTTTAAATTGGGCTCGCCACATTTGTCGAAGACGTGATAAGCAT
The DNA here is from genome assembly GCF_033978785.1 of Entelurus aequoreus. Classification (NCBI taxonomy): domain Eukaryota; kingdom Metazoa; phylum Chordata; class Actinopteri; order Syngnathiformes; family Syngnathidae; genus Entelurus; species Entelurus aequoreus. Next base: position 36,312,825 of record NC_084745.1, on the reverse strand, counting down.
TATTCCAAGAAATGTCAGCGAGGTGACAGGTCAGCACAGCCTTGGCAAAACCTTCCCAAAGACAGCACTGTTATTTTAAAGCAGTAACCAGCTTAATTTGACATGGCCGTGAAGAGAAGTGAGTAAGAGAAAAACACTTTGCTGAGCAGAACTGAGAACAAGAGGGGAGGTTTGACATGAAAGGGTCACCTTTTGAGAAAGGAAATCTGCATAAAGTACAAACTTTCCGTCACCGTGACTCATCAATACCCAAATACATCCTGCCTTAAGTTAAAGTTAAATCATCCTAAACTTAAATATTTGTGTCACCATGAGAATCTTTTTCTTTTTTCACTGTTGTTGGGTGTTTAGTTTATCTAATGCAATCTATTTTCTTTTGATTGTTTCACAGTTAGCATTAAGCTAGTTTTGTAGTTTCTCGCTAGCTGCAGAATTAGTCCCAGGGATCCCAGCGAGGTAACAAAAAAAATTGAGGAATTTAAAAATATCAGTCGGGGTTCAAGGGGGCCCTTTTAGGGGTTGAGGGAGCATAGCCCCCTGAAGTTGAAGAGATTTTACCATTTTTAAGATGCTTTGGAAGGCATTTCCTACATAAAAATTCTGTAAAAATGCAAGAAAACTTACCAATGGTTTCTATCTATTATGCTACAGCCCCCTGTCCAACTCAATGTGCTGTTAAGATAATCACTGATGAGGACGTGACAATACTGCTCCAAATTTATTGTTGTGAAGCTGACAAGAGTCCGCACCTTGTAAGTTCGCCAACAGTCTTAGATGACCAGGCAAGGGGCAAAATGACACATTCTTCACCACTGAAAGCAGTTGATCATCTAATACTATTAATTCCATTAGATTCCAACAAATGCCAACTCCACGTTGGGATTCTCGTGAAAACTTTTCTTTCCGCAGGAATGAATCTGTCAGGGTTTGTTTTTGTCCCGCCTCATTAGCTTTTGCCACGGTAACTTCATTGTGTGCGTCTGCATGGCGAGGTTTCAAGTGCTTCACTAAGTTGCTTGTATTAAAACGTCCCACATGTGTCCCAGCCCTTGAAACAGAGATATAGCAAAGTTTGCATGTTGCCGTGCGACTTGTTGGCTGCTCGATTTTGTAATATTGCCACACCGCCCTCATGATGTTTGCTTTGGTACCCAATCAGTAACGGAAAACACGATCGGTGCACGCATGCGCGAAGACTACGTCACTTCCTGGACTTGTATGTCTTTACGACAAAGCCTTGCGATGTCATGTTCTGTGATATTTGAATGTTAAATAAATGTTTTGTATAAAAACAGCTTATCTAAGAGTAAAAGGTAACAATTATATAAACATAAACTAGTAGTTTAAAAAAAATCAGGGAGTATTATTGCTTTCACTCTTCTGTCATTGCAATGAATGACGCACGGGGGCGCCACTGACTCCCACCGTTAAAGGTTTGTTTGATATACTTATAAAAAATTTTTTTTTAAATGCTGACTTTTTTTAAACAACGCACTTACTGTAACTCAAATCTATATCTGTGGCTTGACAAAAGTTTGACTTTTAATTATTGGTATTGATGTATTTGATGAAAATGAAGTAAAAAAATGCCATTTTAGGCCGCCGAGTACATGGTTCAGGTTTCTGTACAGTTTCAAAATAAATACTATATTCTTAAGCAATATTTGTTTTGTTTTATATGTAATATTTTATATGATACTGTTATTCAAATAAAGATTACAAAAAAGAAAACCATGGTAACAGTGACAACGTGCACAAATATAACTGCCGTAAAACAAGTTGACAGAAATAACGTAGTCTTCCGGTACCGATCGTGTAGTGACAGCGCAGTCTTCCATTGGAGCAATGGTCTTCTGGGAAAAAGAGGCGAAAAATAAGTAATTTACGCGTAGCAACATTGGCATGCTAGTTGACTTTTTGGCTTCTGTACGCTCTATTTAGTACCAGAGGTTTCTTACAAAATAAATATAAGTATGGTATCGGAGACTGCGGTACAAATACCTCCAAAAAGTGCTGTATCGCCATCGGAACATCCCTATATTTAAGTGATTCTTTGGCGGACCACTAGATGGCTCCCGCGTACCTCTATAGTTTGAAAATCACTGGGCCAGAAGAATAGCGGAGTTCCGCTACATAGCAGGCATCGGGGATGCCTGTAGTATGTACAAAAAAGCACCAAAATAAGGTGTTTTTAAATGACATGTAGTCTGGCCATCTGGGGGCAAAAGAAGATGTGATGGCATTTTAAAGAATGTGCAAACTATTATTGATTTCTACAATGTATTAACAAATGTAGAGGTCTATGGTCCATGGTGGACCAGCCTGGACACCGCTACGTGGTATGTTAGCGCTAGCCAAAATGTAATCCAGCATAGGATGTTCACAGCATGTTCACTATAGCATTGTCATTAATACTATGTAGTACCTTTTTAGAGTTGTGTGCAGTGTTTGTACACATGTATCAGTGATATCTCAATAAGTGAACAATTTGATAACTGACCATAATTCCGGTAAAATTGCACAGATCTTTAATGGGTAAATTTCTCCAACGCATAAGTGTTTTTTAGCGTTTTTGAACGTTAACCAGAAATGTTGCTTGTGTGGTAAATAAAGTTTTATTTGTAGCTATTTCGGATACAACACATCTCAGACGGCAACATAGCAATGTTGTGCGACGGTTTTGGATAAGGCCTGGAAGAATGGCAGCCTGGTGGGATATATTTGTCAACGAGTGTGTTGTGCCACAGGAACGGCAAGAGAACTTTCGAGTGTCCAGATCAGCTGTGATTGTACTTAGCGAAAAACTTTGTCCATTTGTCGAAGGGGAGACAATGAGAATGCGGGCTCCGGTGGACGAGGGAGTACTTCGGAAAACAGTGAATGCATTTAGGCTGGCAAAGCAGACTATCAGTTATTGTCCGCAATGTATGTTGAGTGATTACTCAACATCTGGTTTTGTACTCCATAACTATTGTGAAGCCATGAAGTGGTTGCGGCCGTCAAGTAGGACCGCCAATTTTAGCCTACAAGGACAGCGTCCTGACCAGATATCTAGATCCCCAGACTGATTGTTGTAAAATGATATTTATCACATTGTTTACTTTCCCACGTCCATTAAAGATATGATTCATGTATGATGGCTCAGGTGTGATTAACTACAATAGTCTAACAACTGCTGATGGTGAGGCAAGCAAGGTTTACTGTTAAGAGAAATGTGGCAATAGGCTACATTGAACACAGGGTAAGGATACACTTCCACGTCAGAGGTAACTATGACGCGCGCATTTTTTGTTGCGCATGTGTATTAGGGCGCGCTGCACCGGCAGACGGAGGGGGGAGGTGGTCTTAAACGGTGGCATTGTGTGTGTGTGGACAAGGATAAGGTTAGGTGGGATATAGCCTGGATAACCTTAGTGTAAAAGGGGCCTTAATGAACTATTCCCTCTAAAGCTAAATATGTCAAATTTTCTTACAGTAAAATGTGCCTTTCAAGCTATGCAAATCTTTGTACAGTTACCGTCTTTACCATTTTGCTATACTTAATTTTTGCTTACACTTGTCACAAAATAAAATGGACGATCCTGCAATGCAAAAGTGAGTTTTATTGCCTTTATGACTTATTTTTACACCAGAAAGGTTTTATAAGACATTACATTAATTATTTCCTACTTAAAGGTTATTTCAGGGAACTCCGCATGGTCAAAGTGATCATTTAATAGCAATTAAGGCAAGCCTTCGGTGAAATAAAAGATGGCTTTGTGAGCACAGACAGAAGGGCGCTACATCCTTTGGATACAATTACAACATTGGCAATCTGATTATGGGGGTGTGACTTACGGTGGCAGACAAAGTACAATATTTGTATATTAAACATCTTTGCCAGAACATTTACTGTACTTAAAACTGTGTCTCCTTGCCGCTAATAAGGAACATTGCCAACATGCTTTTAAAAAGGTTATTTTGTCAAATGTGACGTATACCTAAATGAGCTAAAGTGAATAACTAAATTATCTTTTTAGATAACAATTTCAACAGCGATTCTGCACACCATCCTCGTGCTCCCCTCCACACACAATGAGGTTTCGTCACATCGAAGCGCTCTCAAAAGTGCAGCGGAGTGCGGAGGTGGTCTATATTTCACAGGCTGAAATGAAGGCAATGAGCCAACGTTGCCTCTTTTTTAAGTTTCCATTGATGGCTTGCGAAACGTTGTATGTCAAAGTTGAAATATATTCACTGTGTATATTTCATTCATTATTTCATTTAATTTTTTTTCTTTCCAGGCAATGACAAAAAAAAAAGTACAAAGTTGACAACACATAATATAAATTAATATAGTCCATCTATCCATCCATTTTCTTCCGCTTATCCGAGGTCGGGTCGCGGGGGCAGCAGCCTAAGCAGGCAAGCCCAGACTTCCCTCTCCCCAGCCACTTCGTCCAGCTCCTCCCGGGGGATCCCGAGGCGTTCCCAGGCCAGCCGGGAGACATAGTCTTCCCAACGTGTCCTGGGTCTTCCCCGTGGCCTCCTACCGGTCGGAGGTGCCCGAAACCCCTCCCTAGGGAGGCGTTCGGGTGGCATCCTGACCAGATGCCCGAACCACCTCATCTGGCTCCTTTCGATGTGGAGGAGCAGCGGCTTTACTTTGAGCTCCCCCCGGATGACAGAGCTTCTCACCTTATCTCTAAGGGAGAGCCCCGCCACCCGGCGGAGGAAGCTCATTTCGGCCGCTTGTACCCGTGAACTTGTCCTTTCGGTCATAACCCAAAGCTCAGGACCATAGGTGAGGAAGGGAACGTAGATCGACCGGTAAATTGAGAAATTTTTCTTCCGGCTCAGCTCCTTCTTCACCACAACGGATCGATACAGTGTCCGCATTACTGAAGACGCCGCACCGATCCGCCTGTCGATCTCACGATCTGCTCTTCCCTCACTCGTGAACAAGACTCCAAGGTAGTTGAACTCCTCCACTTGGGGAAAGATCTTCTCGCCAACCCGGAGATGGCACTCCACCCTTTTCCGGGCGAGAACCATGGACTCGGACTTGGAGGTGCTGATTCCCATCCCAGTCGCTTCACACTCCGCTGCGAACCGATCCAGTGAGAGCTGAAGATCTTGGCCAGATGAAGCCATCAGGACCACATCATCTGCAAAAAGCATAGACCTAATCCTGCAGCCACCAAACCAGATAACCTCAACGCCCTGACTGCGCCTAGAAATTCTGTCCATACAAGTTATGAACAGAATTGGTGACAAAGGGCAGCCTTGGCGGAGTCCAACCCCCACTGGAAACGGGGTTTTTTGATTGAGACTTTTATTAGTAGGTTGCACAGTGAAGTACATATTCCGTACAATTGACCACTAAATGGTAACACCCAAATAAGTTTTTCAACTTGTTTAAGTCGGGGTCCACTTAAATTGATTCATGATACAGATATATACTATCATATATACTATCATCATAATACAGTCATCACACAAGATAATCACATTGAATTATTTACATTATTTACAATCAGGGGTGTGGAGGGGGGGGGTAGGATATGGACATCAAGTAGTGGACATAGAGAGAGAGAGAGAGAGAGAGAGAGAGATCAGAAGGCATAAGAAAAAGTATCTGCATTTGATTGTTTACATTTGATTATTAGCAATCCGGGGAGGGTGTTAGTTTAGGGTTGTAGCTGCCTGGAGGTGAACTTTTATTGCGGTTTTGAAGGAGGATAGAGATGCCCTTTTTTTTATACCTGTTGGGAGCGCATTCCACATTGATGTGGCATAGAAAGAGAATGAGTTAAGACCTTTGTTAGTTCGGAATCTGGGTTTAACGTGGTTAGTGGAGCTCCCCCTGGTGTTGTGGTTATGGCGGTCATTTACGTTAAGGAAGTAGTTTGACGGTCGGTATCAGGGAGGTGTAGCGGATTTTATAGACTAGGCTCAGTGCAAGTTGTTTAACACTAGAAGTCCCAGCATTTTTCTGTCTACCTAGAAGACCCAGAGAGGGGTCATTTGGCCCGACGCTTTTCCCGAATACACTAATCACTCATTTTGTTATGGTAATGAGACTGTTAGGGGCAGTTTGTCTAGGTAGACAGAAAAATTATACATGTGGGAAATGCCGAAAGGAGCAATGGCAGTGCCAGGATTGTGAGTGACTGCTCAAATGTATGTCAGTCACGTTTACATGGACATGGTTTTTCATTCTTTGTAAATATGCTTTTTTCTTTGTAAATTTTTTTTTTTAAACTATTTTTGGCACACAAAAATAACAATTGCTTCTGCAACAACCCTCCACACCAAAACTGGGAAAACAGTTGCTTTTTCATTCTTTGTAAATATGTTTTGTTTTGTATTTTTTTTAACAATAAATGTCAGAGTGTTGATCCCTTCATTCTGTTGATCCTTGCAAAAACACACACAACCTACCTCAGAACTAAAGCTTGAGCTGTAAGGTCCCCTCCCCCACACAGGCTCAAGTGG